>NC_041398.2:115952471-115967471 GCF_900747795.2 Erpetoichthys calabaricus
AGTGAGTGAGTCAGTCAGTCAGTCAGTCAGTCAGTCAGTGAGTCAGTGAGGGCTTTGCCTTTTATTAATATGTATAGATTTAAATAGAACTTGAACAGATACGATAGTTCATAATACCCACGCAGCACTAAGTGCGCGTAACAGCGGAAGTCATCCGTTTTAACAAGCAGCGTATTACACTGATACGAAATGGACTGCCCATTTAATTATTTAGGAATGGATAGATAAATTAAGATTTTGTACAAATATTGTTTTTCATTTTTCTTCCTCGATGGATTCTGGCACCCCCAGCAACAGTTGCTTGCACCAGCACCCCCAATCGGGAAGCGCTGCCTTAAAAGCATCTGAGTGGACAGCAGAACATACCCTCAGTACCTTCATTAAATTATGTTGTCCTGAGGTGTCACATACAAACCTAAGGCTTGTGGCGCCCATGCCTGAGTGTAATGTCATCCAGTGTCCACAACAGGGTTGGAATGTTTGACTAAGAAAGGCAACAAGACGAGCAAAGAAAGAGGTTCATAAATACACGATGCAACTGAAACAGACATACTATTGTAGTATTAAGCCCGTTTTAGTAAGCAGGCATTTCATTATGCAAGTACAGGTAGTACCCGAGTTACAGACATCTGACATACGACTTACGAATGGGGCCACAGCTGCTCCTTCATATGTCTCGGGGACATGACACAGACTCCTCAGTAACTGCGGCTCCGTCATCTTTGGCCTGGGAATGCTGCAAGCGTTGGCTGGACGGAGGCTGGAGGGGGGAGGTTTCGCTGCTCGCACAGTGTAGTGTCCCATGGGCGGCTCTGGTTGATGAATGGGGTGGTGTGGGCCGCACCCCATTCATTCTCAGTGGGTGGCTGGGTGCACGGCAAGCAGTGACCCGGGGTCCATAGTCACCGGGGCCGCAGCTACTGCTCATGTGCAGGACGGAGGCTTGATGGGGTGGAGGGGGGTGGTTTGCTGCCCGCCCACCAAGCCGCCGCAGCTACTACTCCTGACTGGATGGAGGCTGGATGGGGCAGAGGGGGGAGTTTCACTGCCTGCCCACCACACAGCCCCGTTCCTTCTTGGTGGACGGCTGGTGAGGCTGCAAGCGGTGACCCAGTTGTGGCTGAATGGGGGCCATTGACGGTGAATGGGGTGGCGGGGGGCAGCATTGTAGTGTAATGGGGGCGGTGGTGGGCGATTCACTATACGCCTTTGGCCGCAGCCTGTTGCAGGCAGCATACTGCAGTGGAGGTGACTGTGTGGTGGGCTGGTGGTGAACCACCCCTCGCCGACCCCATTCATTCTCAATAGCAAGCCTCCTTGTACTGTTACGCACATAGCAGGAAGTTGTCTCTCGTCAGTAGCGTGATAGCGTGTACAGTGCTGTGCAGAATAGCTCATCTTAACCTTTTGTCTTCACCCTTCAACAATGTCTCTGAAACAAAAAATCTGATGCAAGTGCTGGTGATACATTAAAGAAGAGAAAAACCATCACCATGGAAAGTAAAGTAGAAATAATAAAAAGGTCAGAGAGAGGTGAAACTCCATCATTCATTGGTAGAGCACTTGGTTACAGTCGGTCAACAATAGCATTTATTAAAATAATGTACCTGTTCCGACTTACATACAAATTCAACTTAAGAACAAACCTACAGTCCCTATCTCGCACGTAACCGAGGGACTGCCTGTATAGATATATTTACCCTTGAAGCAATTTCAGAACACTTTCTGATTTTTAATTTTTGATTGGAATTGATTTATCTGATAAATCAAGTGCCTCATCTCCCAAAGTAACAAAATGCTAGGTAACATTTGCGACCAGAAAAGCCATAAAACTTCAGTCCAAAGGCTCAGCCCTACCATATTGTAATTGAGCTGCACAAGTGGCATGATGCTACATATTGAAAAGCTGATTGCTGAGCTCTATGGAAAGATCAAATGAGTAAGTATCTAGTCAATATTTTCTCAGATATCTCACATAAAGGGAAAAAAGTTTTTGCGACAGATGAGCCAGATAATCTAAATAATTTTTATCTTTAATGTGTCTCAAGTATTCTTGCAGTTAAAATTTGCTTCTTAAGGTATATACAGTATAGTACACATACCTGCATACTTAATGTTTCATTGGATATTTTTCAATCATGCATCTTTGGACAATCTTAGGAAGAAGTTGTAAGCATACACTGTTACTTGACTCAGCACTATCAGCACTAAATGCTGTTAGCAACAGCACACATTGCCCCTCGCCCTAGTGAGGTAATTCTTATCTCCGATGAATTTGGAGGGTATTCCTCTGACAAGTATGCGTGACAATATATATACAGTATTTAATTAGGTGATCTATTACTGAACTAGTGACTTAAAGTATCTGTCTATCTACCTGTCTGTTTGAATAATATCAAAGCTAACAGAAGTCCAAATCCACTGAATTAAGATACTACTATCCTTGAACATCAAACTGCTGGGTTGCAAAAATCCTACAAAAAGGTTAAATACCTATTTTTATTTTAAATGGGAACTTATGATATTAACATGTTAAATTCTTGTAAATTATTTTGGTTCACCCTATTCCATACAGATTTAGCATAATAATCAAGATCCAGCTCAAGCAGAAGGTGAGTTTTAGAACACGACCCTCCAACTTGTGTAGCTGGCCAATCACAGTCTGGTACATCTTTCTCCTGTTCTCATCCTGGCACAAAGATTCTTCCAGCATGTACATTTGAACATCTGAAAAATCAAACAGGTACATTTTCAGTGAATACTCAGTACATCTTATAATACTTTTTAATATATTTGTTTCAGTTTATTGTTTATCCCTTTCCCACATTCCCAATTGAAGTTCCTTGGGGATTTGCCCATTTATATATGTAGCTAACCAAGGCAACCACAATGAAATACATGCTGGGAGAGTAGGTCTGTGGTGTGATATGATAACAAAATGCGATATGTAAACAATAATCAGCCTTCAATTTGAATTGCAGGAGAACAATACACCAAAAAACTATAAATTCTAATAAAAAGCTGAAAGGAAACTTTAACCCTTGCAATGCTCATATTGCTTCCTTGTGCTTGCTTAATGCTGTTCCAGTGATATGCTATGAAAAATGAGTGTGATCTACAAGTTAGAAAACTTTAAAGTCACCCATACTCCATTAATATTAAACTGTGGTTTTGTAGCAAATAACCATGAATGGAAATTAATTAATTGAAATTTTCATATCAAAAAGCTAAATAAGACACTGCTCTCTGGAAAATAGGAACCTTTTTCTTCTTGATTATCAAAGTAGCAAAAGGATACACTGGAGACACTGGGCATTTCCTTCATCCAAATGAAGACATCTCATTGAAAGAGTTATTCACAGTTGCTGAACTAAAGTGCCCTCCGAGGAAGAATTCTTGATGGTTCCGCCAGGGTCTCACAACTCTTTGCACTGTCACAGATGTCAACTTTGCCGTGCAGTTTGCAAATATAAATGTAAAAATGGTGTCACACTAGGCTGGGCTTCTCTTGTTCTTGCCCAGCTAGCTCTTTTACTATAAATTACAAGACTCCCTACGGCTCTCTGAGCTTGTGAATATTGCTTCATTTCATTCCTTTGCCACAATGACAAGGAAGCCAATGCTTTTTTCTGGTTTCAGGCTTGCAAAACAATAGCTTGGATGCTATAAGTATGAACATTGCAGAATGCAGTCCCAGTTCAGAATCAAAATAGATTTTTTATCTTCAAGTTTATGTTACGTAATTCTTATTGAATCTTTCAGAAAAAAATGGACTCCTTTCCTAACATTATTAAACCTATAGCTCACTATCTAAAATTTTAAATAAAAGTACATCATAAACTTTTACTTGTATAATCCTGAACATTTTTAGATCCATTATGTAAAAAAGAAACAGTTGGCTTTTGTTGATGTCTGTAGATTTCTATTAGATGAGAATTCGCAAAGATTTATTTTATTTTTAGATACCCACTCACTTTATAACTTTAGACACATTCAAGATGTTTGTGTCTGTTACAGAATGATAAAAGAACAAAATTGACAAATGGATCAATTTCTCAAAAAACTCAATTGTAAATGTATGAAAAAATGAATTTCATATTAGCTTGTTTAAATATAGTAAGTATCAATTTTATAATTTAAATTAATACAATGATTATGATTTGTGATTAGAAAATTCATAATTATTACATAATTACATGAAATTAATTTGTGAAGACAATAAAAATTTGAGAGATCTTTGATGTGTGCTTAGGAACTTTTTAAATAGTATACAGCATTTCTCACCTTCTTAATGGTATTCATTGTTAGGTACTGTATAATCCAATGTGGAGTTTTGTTTTCTGTATTTTAACATTTGAATTTTGTAATACACAAATTGTACACTACAGATACAGATACAAAACACTAAAACATCAAAAAGGAAATATATTAACATTTGTTTTATTTCTAGGAGTAACCTTAACAATGTATTGATTATAGAAAAAGGATTATTAAACTGCTTTTCATATAATTTAGCAAATCTCTATAATCCTAAACGTGTCATTGTATGTTCTGTTTTTCAGCATTTTCAGGTAAAGGAAACAAAAATAAAGAGATGTTTCTGTCTCATTCAAAGAAAGAGTCCACCTCAAAATTATATTTTTTATATGTTACTTGTGTACTTTGTAGTGGTCACCAAGAAAAAATTGTAATCTCATGTTTTCATGCAGAATGGAGAGAAAGAAGTTTATGACATAACAGAAGTCAATAGTGACCAGTGCTGTACGATGTGAAAAATGTTCATGGAAAAAGGAAAAAAATCTCACATTACTCGTGTGGCATGATCCACATGTCTTTTATCAAGTCGTATGCTCAAAACATTTAAAATACATGTTTCTTTGATAAAATACTGTTAACTTATCTGTATGTTACTGTTAAATTATCAGCATGCACATAAACAGGATACCTAAAGCATCATGCAAAGGACATTTTGGAGCTGAGACAGGACTCTTGACCAAGGAGTGAGTACTTAAGTATAGACATCATAAAAGCATTTTGAATTCTTCTTCTTCATTCATCAGCCTCTCAAAGTACTCTTTCCATCTGCTCAACACACTCTCCTCACTTGTGAGTACGTTTCCATTTTTATCCTTTATCACCCTAACCTGTTACACATCTTTCCCAGCTCGGTCCCTCTGTCTCACCAATCAGCACAGGTCCTTTTCTTCCTCCTTAGTGTCCAATCTCTCATACAACTCATCATATGCCTTTTCTTTAGCCTTCGCCACCTCTCTCTTCACCTTGTGCCTTATCTCCTTGTACTCTTGTCTACTTTCTGCATCTCTCTGGCTATCCCACTTCTTCTTTGCTGTCCTCTTCCTCTGTATACTCTCCTGTATTTCCCCATTCCACCACCAGGTTTCCTTTTCCTCCTTCCTCTGTCCAGATGTCACGCCAAGCCCCCTTCTTGCTGTCACCCTTACTACATCTACTGTAGTTTCCCAGCTGTCTGGTAACTCCTCACTACCACCCAGTGCCTGTCTCACCTCCTCCCTAAACTCAACCTTTGCAGTCTTCCTTTTTCAATTTCCACCATTTGATCCCTGGCTCTGCCCTCACTCTCTTCCTCTTCTTGATCTCCAACGTCATCCTACAGACCACCATTCTATGCTGCTTAACTACACTTTCCCCTGCCACCACTTTGCAGTCTTCAGTCTCCTTCAGATTGACTCTTCTGCATAGAATGTAATCTACCTGTGTTTGCATCTTCCTCCACTCTTGTACGTAACCCTATGTTCCTCCCTCTTCTTAAAATATGTATTCAGCACAGCCATGTCCATCCTTTTGTCAAAATCCACTATCATCTGATCTTCTTCATTCCTCTCCTTGACACCATAACTACCCATCACCTCCTTGTCTCCTCTGTTCCCTTCACCAACATGCCCATTGAAATCCTCTCCAATCACCACTTTCTGTCTCTTGGGTACACTGTTCATCACATCATCAAACTCACTCCAAAAATCTTCTTTCTCATCCATTGCACACCCAACTTGTGGGGCATATGCACTAACAACATTCATCATCACACCTCCAATTTCCAGCTTCATAACCATTACTCTGTCTGACATTCTTTTCACCTCCAAAACACTCTTGACATACTGTTCCTTCACAATAACCCCTACCCCATTTCTCCTCCTATCCACACCATGATAAAACAATTTGAATCCACCTCCGATCCACCTGGCCTTACTCCCCTTCCATTTAGTCTCTTGTACACACAATATATCAACCTTCCTTCTCTCCATCATATGTGCTAACTCTCTCTCCTTACTAGTCATACTGCCAACATTCAAAGTTCCTACCCTCAGTTCCACTCTCTTTACCTTCCTCCTTTCCTCCTGCCTCCGGACACATATTGCCCCTCTTCTTCTCCTTCTTCTTTGGCCACAGTAGCCAAACCTGGTGTTAACCTGGGGCTCGACACCGGATGCCCTTCCTGATGTAACCCTTCCCATTTTTCCGGGCTTGGGACCGGCACGAAGAAACATACTGGTTTGTGCATCCCCTGTGGCTGGGTTATAAAAGCATTTTGAATTTAATTCCCCCAAAATGTCAGACTTATATGAGTTTTTACTCCTGATTTTACAATTTCTGTACATAGTATATTTATATAAGCATTTATAATGCTCCATATCATATACCTTACTTCATGCAAATGCATCCTTTGAAACAAAATTATATACTGACTATAAATTAAGAGCATTGTTAGCAGTATTTCCACTGAGTAGGCTGCTGGCATAGACTCAATTGGCTTTGATTGGCTTTTTTCTAGTGATTGTGGCTCCCACTGGTTTATTGTTTCCTGGTACTGTATGAAGGCTGAACTTTTTTCTTTCCATTTCTGAACTGTGTACTCTAAAATTATATAGTTAAATAAGGCACTGCTTCGCAATGGACTAGCATTCTGTCCTTGCTCTTAGTGCTGCTGAGTAGACTCTAAACCCCTAAGCCATAGTGATATTGAATAAGTTCATTTTGGTTTGGGCATGTAGGGTGTATGAATGTAAATAACGTACTATATATTTCATACACAACAGCATATTAAATAGAGTCCTGACAAGAGACTTTCAGTAGCTTTAAGGGAACCAATTTGAAGGTAACACAAATGAAGATCAGTGAAGACCAACTGCACAAAACACAAGTCCTAGATTCTGACTCTTTATTTTTCTTTTTACAGACTTCTGTTACACTACACAATGCACTGCAACTACAATTCTTTTTCTTTACTTCGTCCTCTCTCAACTCCACTAGTTCAGAATATTCTGGAATGTCTTGAAACTACCAGCTGACAAATTTAACTAGCAAGTGGTAACAGAACATTGATGTGACTGGAGTAGAAGCTGTAAAAAAAAAAGAAAACGCCAGAGAGTGCAGCTTTGTTTGCTCTCTTTGTCCTTGTCATTTACCACCCAAAATAATAAAATACCGATAAACAGGAAATAGGGACCCCAATGGTATTGTTGTTGATGGATGACTTTTTGCAGAAAACACTATTCTTCTAGCAAGCCTTCCATTTCTACACAATCAACAAGGTCTGATCCTGGTGAAAACCCCTTCAACCCCATCAACTGTGGTTACACTGTCTCCACCTGATGCAGCTCCTCTAATAAGTGGCACTAATGTATGCTTCACAGAATTAGATAGGAAGCACATTTATTAGATTAGATCAGATCAGATTAGATTAGATTAGATAAACTTTATTAATTACAAGGGAAAATTCAGATGCATACAGCAGAAGAAACATAAAATACAAGGGTATAGTCTCACAGGAAAAGTAATATAGCTAATCAATTGAAAATAAAATAAATGCATATTGTGCAGAAATTTCAGAATGGAAAGAGTATGTGTGTCAATATGAATTTGGTTGTTCTGCATAACACCATAAGGGATGCGTGAATTGATGGCTCACTATTAGAACTGTCAAAAAGCTAAAAAGTAAGTGGAGGCCTTTGTTGGGTTTGCTATTGGAGCTTTGTAGATTGGTTTTCCTAAAGAGCCATGCTGTTTATGAATCTGACATGAAAGACTGTGCCTTAGTGCAGTATCCAGCTTGACTTAAAAAAGAGAGCATTTATAAAACAGAGAAGCAATTTAACTAAACAGATTGTTATCAACATTTTTACGTTAGAGTTCAAATGATGTTGCTGTCACACCCCTGAGCTTTTTTTGACATACAGTAAACCCTCGTTTATCATGGTTAATCCGTTCCAGACTCTACCACGATAAATGAATTTCCGCGAAGTAGGATTCTTTATTTATAAATCGCAGTTAGAGCACAGAAAACCTGTTTACGACCTTCTAAATATGTTTTTTAACATTATTAGAGCCCTCTAGACATGAAATAACACCCTTTAGTCAAAAGTTTAAACTGTGCTCCATGACAAGACAGAGATGACAGTTCCGTCTCAAAATTAAAAGAATGCAAACATATCTTCCTCTTCAAAGGAGTGCGCGTCAGGAGCAGAGAATGTCAGAGAGAGAGAGAGAGAAAAGCAAACAATCAAAAATCAATAGGGCTGTTCAGGCTTTTAAGTATGCGAAGCACCACCGGACAAAGCAGCTGCAAGGAAGGAAGCAATGTGAAGGTAGTCTTTCAGCATTTTTTAGAGGAGCATCCATATCCTCTAGGCCAGTGTGAGAACAGCCCCTCTGCTCACACCCCCTCCGTCAGGAGCAGAGAATGTCCGAGAGAGTGAGAGAGAGAAAAGCAAACAATCAAAAATCAATACGTGCTGTTCAGGCTTTCAAGTATGCGAAACACCGCGTGGGAAGCATATCGTATATCATTGAGGAGTTTTATTCAATACGTAATATGTGCTCTGGTTGGGTAGCTTCTCAACCATCTGCCAGTAGCGTCCCTTGTATGAAATTAACTGGGCACACCAACTGAGGAAGCATAAACCATAAATTAAAAGACCCATTGTCCGCAGAAATCCGCGAACCAGCAAAAAATCCGTGATATATATTTAGATATGCTTACATATAAAATCCGCGATGGAGTGAAGCCACGAAAGTCGAAGCGTGATATAGCGAGGGATCACTGTATTTTACATCAAAGAGTTCAATTATATTGCTTTATTCCTTTACAACTCCAATAACTAGGAGTAGTATTGAGACCTGGAGGGGAACATCCCACTTTATAATTAGAAACTCCCAGAATTGGAATGGAAGTATGTAGCAGTGGAAAAAATGCAGCTCATATAATTTATTAAACATGTAATTCACCCTGGTACAGTAACACTTGCATTGAATCGCAAGTCACAAAGACAGTAACAATCACATTATTAGATGGTGTAAGAAATACCAAGACAAACCATAAAGGGTTGGGGCATTTTTGTGATCCCTGTATAATTGCAAAACAAATAAATGAGCTGTACAACAGTTTAAATGTCTTTCCAGATGGGGGTCCAAGATCTGACTGTCATGATATGGTGTAGAAGGGGTTTATATGGGATTCAGGCAAGAAGAGGTGGGTCTAGTAGGGCGAAGTGACATCAAAGGTGGAACAGATGACAATCTTGCACCCTGCAGAGGGAGTAAAAGAAAAGGCATTAGGCAACAGTGCCAACCCTTGGTTTGGAGGAGAATTGCAACCGTCGGAACCCTTCAGCTATCATCAAAGCACACACATCTGACAATGGTTCCTTGGCCCCTTAGTTTCCAGGTGGAACACCAGAAAGTGTTTTTCCACAATTATACAGATGCTGCTTCTCGAGTCTTAAACGTCATGGTTAAAAGGTCTGAGCTGAGGGTAGGCATGTGTCCCATACAAGTGAAGGAATTGAGGATTACGCCTCAACCTATAGGTTTATGTTTTTGGGGTTTTTTTTTATCACGTATATGACAGACCAGATGAGTCTTTTTGAAATCTCTCTTAAAAGTCTCCGGGCTTCAGCAAGTCATCGATATCAACCAGTGACTGGAGTCGGCACAACAATGTGAGCTTTTAAATAAAAACATGCCACAGAACTTTATGTGTGTGTGTGTGTGTGTCTGTGTTTTCCTTTATCTTTCATTTTGCCACAAGGTAATCAGATTGTAACTTTCACTTAGATTGCCCACCCCTTTTATTTGATATCTCTCATCTATTTACAGTATGCTGGTTATAATAAGGGCAACAGATAGGACAGGATGCGTGTGCATGACTACATTTTAAATATGTCTGCTCTCTGAACAGATGCATTGTTTATTATGCTTGTATTCTGTTATGTAACTGTAGTATCCTGAAATGATACCTAATACATTGTTTTTAAATTTGCAAAAATTGACGAAGTAAAGATAAGAAAAAGCATCAGGCATATCAGTGCAATTGCATCTTAAGAGAGGGCATATCCTGCTGAATTTTTATTGCTTTTGTTTAAGAACTAAAATTAAAAAATAATGTAGATTCCAATGAAATCACATAAAATAGTCATTTTAACTTGCCTGTATAGTACTAAATTGAGTAGTTCTTGATCTTGACAATATTTATTCTGAACAATATCAGATGTTTCAAAAATACTGTTACAACACATTGGTGGCATACTGGTGCCCAGATGTAGTATACACATTCTCAAAGTGTCTTTGTGATTTTTTTCACTGGATACTTTGATTTTCGTCACGCATTGCAAGGACATGCAGTGTAGATGAATCTGCAGTTCTAAAGATGCCCCTTTATGGGTTACGGTTTGTGTGTGTGTGATGGACTGCTCCTTCTATTGTACCTATTGGTTCTGTGAAAAGCGCTGGATAGAAAAGAAAGCTAGTGGTCACTGAATGAATTGTGTCACTTGTTATTTTGGTGATAATTTAATAATTAACAATTTGAAAGCGGTATCTAACATGTTTTAAGAAAACAGTTTCAACAGGCATTGACATAATTGAAACATTACTTTATTCCTTTTGTAATATTAAGTATGACTTTTTGGTTAATAGAAATTTTACAGGATTAAATGTAGCATATTGTTAAGTTCCACTGCCTCACAGTTCAAAAATCTTGGACTCAAATTTCTCTTCATTAGATAAAACAGGCATACGAGTAAGAGTAACTGATGTTTCTAAACTGGCATTAAGTGTGAGTTAGGATAGGTAGAGTATCGAGTGAGTGTGCCCTGATGTGCATCATATCCTGTATCTTCTGCCTCATGATGATCAATTAAGTAATGGGAGCACCATTGCAGATAGCCTTGGAAGTATACAGTGAAACCTGTTTTTTCTTCTAAAGATTTTGACTGCAGAAATGCTGGTCCTCAACACCAGTATCTTCAAAACAAAATGGTGTTCGTCAATGACATCTCAGTTGCATCCAATCTTATAAATGCTGAGCCTCTTCAAATTATGGAAAACTTCAAATACTATTAGCCTTTAGCATTTGAAAAAATACATCACAGAAAAGCCTCAGTTGTACGTTCTATTTACGAAACAGATTTAGTAGAATGATAACATTAAGGTTTGATTCTGTGTCTGTCCACTGACATTAAGCTTTGAGCCCACCACTGACAATAACCTCTCAATGCTCATTTAATGTAGCATCTTTTTAACATAAAACAGTCTGCCACATACTGTATTAACATTATATTATACATCAAATTGTAGCGGTGCTACATGAATAGCGATGTCTTAAATATGTTCTGTGCTAAGTCACGTCTTGCATAGCATTGCCCGTTTTTATTGTCTATATCTGTCTCTGTAAATGTTGTCCCCTGAAAACAAAGGGGAAATGATAACACCATGGAACTCTGACCCCTCGTGTTAGTTTTCCATGTCAAACCCACCAATTCTATCTGGGTCATTGCTATTTAAACATGAGGATGAAAGGAAAAAGAAGTACCTAAAACACCGTTATTTCACAAGATGAAAAAGAGCAGAGGAAGAGCACAGATTCAAATCATTTTACACCTTTTCCCACTTGCTGCTTTCAATGCCAGACAGTAACAACTTCACCATCACCGCACAAAACCCCAGAGTTCTGGAGTAGACAGACACGCTGAGGATTTATTCGGTGATACTGCTTTTTGTTGTTTGAAGAGAGGAGCAAGTCAATAATTTCATTCAAATATAATAATCGTAGGACACTTTCCAGCTGGACATGGTTTACATTCACTCATCATCCTCTACCTAATCTTTTGGACTTTTATGTGTGTTTTCGAGTGTTCAGTGTAGGGACAAGGGAGGGTTTGTACTGTATATTTATTTGTGCCTTTATATCGTTTTGTTGTTTGTTCTTTTTTCACCATCAATATATATACTCATTATTTTATATACTGTTTGCTTTTGCTTATTTAACCATCAATTGAGGAAGCTATTTGGAAGAGGTACGGCTTCTCTGGTCTGAATTTTCCTTGGTTTGCCAGGCCACGGGTCTTGGTGGTGTAGCTGCCATCCCGGACGGGTCGGCTATTACAAAATCTTTGTGTAGAATATATTTTTTAACAGTGAGAGAAACCAAAGCAGTTCTGCCATTTGTGGCGAAGAAGTGGTGCTACCAATAGAGAATTGTTCCCATGGTTTAAAAGTAGGAACTTTTATTACTTTATAGGGCATTTTCAAGGCCATTGGAGGATGCTGTGTAATCCTAACATAATTTGTGGTAGGCTGAGATCAGCAAGGTGACTAGAGAGAAGAGACTGTACAGTGCATAAGTGGATTTTCCACCCAAGAGATTAGTCAATTCTAGAAGCAGGCTCTAAAGGTCTCTCATGATTGTTATTTAATTGTTTTGTACATGTTGTGGATGGATGGAAAGTCACTCGAGGAAGTGCTGGGGTGGTAGCCAGGTCACTCTATTTAATCTATAATATTATTAAAGAAGACAGGCACTCAATGGCGCAAATGCTAACACAATAACAGCAATAAGAGGGTCTCAAGGGTTAACACCTCGGCAGAGGAGACCGGAGCTCTGTTTTTGATTGTAGTTTGGGATCAAATTGAGACACCTGTCTCTGGATTATCTGGTCTTTTACAGGATCTGAATGGAAGCATACTTTCAGTAGGCATCTTCTCACCCCTGTGGGTGAAAAAGAGACAAAACCACTAGTGACAGTGCCCTCTCTTGTTCTGGGGTGGTATCAGTTATCTCAGAAAACCAACAAAGTGATCCTCTGATGCAAATGTGTGACAATGTATGTTGTTACTTTGGCTTCTTGTGTCTGTGGTTGGGTTCATGGGCAACTTCTGAGCACCCCATATATTGCACAACTATTATTTACAAAAAGGTAACAAACACAGAGCTTAGTATTCAACCTCTCAAAGCCTTGGACAGGCAGGTTTTGTTTCATAAAGTGGAAGGGATGCCTTTGAGATGTTCAGGACAAAAATAAACATGGCTAAGGATGCTGTTATTTTAAAAGTTTTAACACTATTCTGACAAAGAGGAATTAATTATTTCTACACTTATGAGATTGTCACCCCCCTGGCACAGGCTGTGTGGTTTTGTATTAGTGTTTTCTTAAGTAGATGACTGTTTTTTGTGATTCTTAGGGACTTCTTTGTACAAAGTTACATGGTAAACCATGCCCATCTTGACCATAGCGTGTTGCAAGCCAATTAGCACATGCAACTAAGAATTTCACTGTACTCTCTACATGTGACAATAATGACTTTTATAAACCAATAAGCCTATGTACTTTCTAACGGAATGTCTGATGCAATTTAGTATGCAAGAGAGGATGTACGGAAAGAGAGAAACTCAACAATTACTCCTCTTACAGCGTTACTGATGTCTCAGCCTCTAGCCATGACAGCATTAATTACAGACAAGGCCTACCGAGCATTTTTATACACAACCCTAGGCATGTTGGAATTCTAATTGCTTAATTAACTCGGGAATGACACCTGCGCAAAAATGCCCAATTTCAACACTTTCATTGTTCATTTACTTAACTGTTTTTTTTTTTATAATTTCATTTACTTGAGATTTTGTTCCTTTATGACTACACTGTGTGTGTCAGTGTGTGTATGTTCATTCCAATTTTGCAATTACTGCAGATTGAAGTTTCACATTATCATAAAGTGCTAATATTGGGCAGCTATGAGACCGAGAGGTAGAGGAGAAGGGCAGACATGTATTTGCAGCTTGTATAGCAGGAAAATCTCAAACATTTTCCCAGCATGGGATATGTGATGGAAACCGGGGCGTCAATGGCCCAAACCCCAACACGAACACAGTCCCGGGTTCAAATAAAGGTTGGCAAGAAATTGTGCATGGCAAATAAGGTGAATCAAAATTATAATCATTATCATTATAATCATTATCACACATAGATATATACATTTGTTGACAAGTATAACATGAATAAAAACAGCAGCAGAAATTGTGAAGAAACTGTGCTTTGAATTGTGCTCAATGTTCAGCTGCTCTGTCTTTTATTTCTGTAGCCTTCTCTTCTTACTGAAAAGCAGATCAGATACCATTGTGCTCGGACAAAGCTGTCTTGTTTCTGTGAAGAGAGCAATCCGCCAAAAACAGTAATTCGTTCTGATTACAAGTACTCTCTTCAGGATGGTCCAGATCTCTCAAGTCACATTGGTTTTTGAGTTACCATTTCATTTTTTCTTAAGGAAATACTGTAGATGACAACTCAAGTGAAAAAAAAATGTGTAGTTTGTTTTTATATTGTTCTACTAAAAGGCAGCTTTTTCCGTCACAAGCTTAAAGAAGATAATAACTTCTGAACTTGTTAGTCAGAGTAAAGCTATACACCAAAATTCAAATATATGAGCCATGTTTAAATTTATAATAACTGTCAGAAAATACACCTTTCTTAAGGAATGTTACTTTTGGCCTTTTAAACATGTCATCTCACCCTTTTTTGTTATGTTCTGTTACGATCTTTAATCTTATAATTCAATTGGAATTGTAATCTTGTGGGGTTAATGGTAGTTCTTAGGCACTACTTGATTTATGAACTGCAGCTGTGCCTCTTCTAAATCATATTAACTACTTGTCCTAGATTTTTTTTTTTATAATTTTGTTAACTTTAG